>NC_090268.1:355881411-355896411 GCF_040414725.1 Anabrus simplex | reverse complement strand
CTTGTATTCAACTTGCTGTTCTAGTCTTTCAAAGATGGATAGTGACAGGGTCTTGTAGGCTACTGACAGAAGAGAATTACCACGGTAACTGTTCACATCTATTATATTTCCTTTCTTGCGTAAAAGATGGATCAAAGCTAGCTTTCAGTCCTCTTGTAGTTGTTCTTTTTCCCATATATCTACAATGGTTTGGTGTAGGATGTCAATTGCTTCTTCCGGGGCAAGTTTCCACAATTCCGAAATCATGGAGTCTTCACCAGGAGCTTTCTTAATTTTCCTTATCTTTATGCGGCGTTTGATTTCATCGCGATTTGGTGGAGAAAATGGCAGGTTTTAGCCCACTGGTGTGTTTGTTTTGATGGGGTTGGCTGATCGGTTTTTCACAGTTTAAAAGGTCGTTAAAATACGTAGCTAAGATTCGCAGTTTTCTTCATTGGATGTTAAAAGAGTCCCATCTTTCCTTAGAAAGCAAAGGACCGAGCTCGATAGCTGCAGTCGCTTAAGTGCGGCCAGTATCCAGTATTCGGGAGATAGTAGGTTCGAACCCGACTGTCGGCAGCCCTGAGAATGGTTTTGCGTGGTTTTCCGATTTTCACATCAGGCAAATGCTGGGACTGTACCTTAATTAAGGCCACGGCCGCTTTCTTCCCACTTCCAGTCCTTTCCAGTCCTATCGTCGCCATAAGACCTATCGTGTCACTGCGACGTAAAGCAACTAGCAAAAAGAGAAGCAAAGGGAAGGTGCCTTCTATCCTTTGTAACTTTCCTATCTTGCTGACTAAATTTTACAAATATTATATTTAAAACTGCATTTATGTTGAAAAATCTGAATATCTGCATTTAAAATGGAAAATATGAAAATTAACATTCATTAAATAAAATACACACTCGTCGGACCTTGTACTCACACTTACTTGTTACCTGCTTACTTACACATACGTTATTTGAAGGGCGCCAGCTGCCACTCAGTGCAGCAATAATAGAATGAGACTCTTGACTATCTCTAGGGTGTGGGGTGATAAGCTTACTTTTGACAACATACCATATAAGTTCTGGGAAAATGAGATTAGCGTTCGGTTTCCCCTTTAATTTTGAGGTTAAGATATTTTACTTTCAATGAAATAAAACTATGAATTCGTTTGATAGAACAATATATATTCTTTAAATAATATATCAAAAAAATAGTGAGTCTTGTTGCGATAAAACAGATGAGAATATGAAATTATGACATTGCAACTGAAAGAAACTAGGCATGAATTTGAATTCTTCTTGACCGGACATTTAACAATTTATACGAAATATTTCCCTCACTGATTCACTTGACTGTACCTTCAACACTTTTAGTGTAATTACGACGTATTCCTTTGATCTGGTGTTTACTGTAGATGTGCCACGCCTAACTTGGTGATACATCCTTGTGACTGCTTCTTCTCCATATCATCTGACTTCTTTGTAAGTCAATATGGTATTACCTCTTGGTAGGTCCAGGGTTGCCCTCTCTGACTTCATGGTAAGCCCTTGCGTCCGTGTCTTCAACTGAGTGAGCGACCAACCTTTTGGTCTCACTCTCTCAATGACCAATAATTAATGGCTCACTGAGTCTTCACCATCTCTCGTTCACACTCGTTGACTGACCAACTAAGGCCTCTTGAGCTAGTAGACTTCTTCACTGTACTGCTTCCGTTTAAGTAATGACTGACGCTACAATATGCACCCACCTTATATAGACGTTGGTTGACACAGCTACGTAATCTCCAGAAATAACAATGACATACTCCCACCTACGCGAAAGATATTACATACAGTTGTGAAATCGCCCTGGGCGGCTGACTCTCTGAGCGAATAATCTAAATAAATACGATGACGTAGCCATGACTTGGCAATGACTTGGCAGAATCGCCAGTGGTATAGCAATATAACAACGTCTTCCACATCTGATACATCGAAACTCTCACTGTACAGGTATTTAATGATAATCTACACATACGTATATATGCATACATCTAATTACAATCTTGCAAGCAACAGGCATTACAAAATCGAATTAAATAAGACTGATAATTACAATAATAGTAACAATATCACAGATAACATAATAATAATAATAATAATAATAATAATAATAATAATAATAATAATAATAATTCTGACATAATAATAATAATAATAATAATAATAATAATAATAATAATAAAATACAGATAAAATCATACAATAATAAAAATACAGATATCATCTTGTAACGGGATTTGAACCGTTACACCTTGTACCTTCTTTTTTTAAATTCCTGAAGTATTCACGGGTCTCACCTCTATAAAAGTCTTGCTCAATCTTGTCCATTAGTTCCTTTTCATACTTGCGTTTCTCACTGCGCATTATTTCTGCTGTTTGTGCTTGTTGTGTTTTGTATATTTTCCAATCTTCTTCCTTTTTTCGAGGTGTAATACTTTTTCCAGGCATTCGGACGATCCCTTAAGGTCTTCTCGCAGTTATCGTTCCACCACGCGTGCTTCTTCCTCCTCTTGATTTCGGACACTATTTTGCAGCTTTTATCATCTGCTTTCTAGTGTTGTTGAAGACTTTTTCCATTGGTCGGGCAATTTCTTTGAATTTATTCTCCCTTTCTCCGAGACTTTTTGTGTCAAAGTGAATTATGGTAGGATCGCTTTTCTTTTTGTTGAGAGGGATTGGCCGGAACTTTATTACTGATACGTAGTGATCTGAGTCTATGTTTATTCCATTTTTTACGGTAACGTTCATGATTTCCGGACTGTATCTTCGAGATATAGAAACATGGTCAATTTGAAATTCTCCTGTTGTTTTGTTTGAGCATCTCCATGTCGTCTGTTTCCTAGGTAAGTGACGAAAGGGTGTTGACATCAATTGGAGGTTATGGTTGTTACATAGTTCAACGAGGCGTTCTCCATTCTTGTTGGTTGTTTTGTGTGCTGCGTAGAGCCCAACAAATTTCCTGTGTTTCCGTTCACGTCTTACCTGTGCATTAAAATCATCCAATAGGATCTTGACGTGGTGTTTCGGGATTTTCGCTAATGTGGCATCCAGGAGGATCCAGAATCTATCTTTGTCTTCCAGGTCTTTTTTGTTTTGTTCATTAGTTGGAGCATGTGCACTGACTAGCGTATATGTTTTGTTTGCACAACGCAGGGATAGTAGGCATAACCTATCATTAACAGTTTCAAAATTTGAGACTGGCCTAAGGATTCTGGTGTTGACAGCAAAAGCTGTACCGAAGATAGGGGTGTTTTTCATTACTCTCTTATGCGATTTTCTCCTGAAGAACCGATACCCTTCAGACTCAAACGTATCTTTGTCAGTGGAGCGAGTATCTTGCAGAGCCATTACTGCGATTTTATTTTTGTGAAGGGCATTGGTCAGCTGTTTCAACTTGCCCGTTTGTATTAGACTGTTTATGTTCAACGTTGCCAAAAAAAAAAAAACCTTAGATATGGGTTTCAGTTTTTGTGAATGTTCAGGATTTCAAAGACGCTCCGACTCGTCTTTAACATGATGTTGCATACCCCCCAAAATCCGAACGGGATGGATGCGTCGCTTGTCGGCGACGGTGCATTTCTTTGAAAAGTTGCCAGTTGGGGTATTAACTTTACGTCTTTTTTTTTTTCAATTATGCTTTAGAAGCTTTAGCTTAGATTGGAGCAAATTGCTTATTCTGAATAATAATAATAATAATAATAATAATAATGATAATAATAATAGTAATATATATATATATATATATATATATATATATATATATATATATATATATATTACTGATACGTAGTGATCTGAGTCTATGTTTATTCAAATTTTTACGGTTATTATTATTATTATTATTATTATTATTATTATTATTATTATTATTATTATTATTATTATTATTATTATTATTATTATTATTATTATTATTATTATTATTATTATTATTATTATTATTATGCGTTGCGGAGGATCCAGGATGCTTTCATCTGTTGACTAAAGATCCTTTTCCTTTCTTCCGTCCACTTGGTACCTGCTCTTTTTGGTACTTCATTCTCTGGAGTAACTTCCCAATTGTCAATTTTCTTTCTATATATATTTCGATTCAAAATGTCTTCACAGAGAATTTGTGCGTTCTTCATGTCCGCTTTTGTTTGTTGTATCCAAGGAAAATTCTTCAGTTTGTCAACTCTTTCAAGAACTTGGTGGGTTAGTCTAGTTTCTGGAAGCCTCTTAACATGTCCATAAAATTTTAGCCTTTTTTTTCCCGAGGTCTGCCGCAATATTAGATAATTTTTCTGTGGATTTCCGGGTTTGGAGGCGGTACCCTTCTCCCATGTGTCTTGGTCCTAAAATTTTCCTCATGATTTTTCGCTCTTTTCGCTTTTAGGATATTTTCCAGTTCGCCCTTTCTATGAAGCGTTAGAATTTCCCCTGCATATAAAGCCTCCGGTTTGATTACAGTATTGTAATGTTTAATCTTAACGTGGAGAGACATACATTTTTTGTTGTAGATTTCTCTTGTTCTCCCATAAGCTCTTCTGAGTTTTTGGACACGGTTGTTTTGGGCTATTTTCTCTTGTCCGGTTGGTTCGAGGATTTCGCCCAGGTATTTGAAGTGAGGGACTCTGTTGATTTGTCCGTATTTTGTATTGAGTCTATGGATGTTTAGTCTTGCACAGAAAAATTCAGTTTTCTGGAAGGAGATATGAAGTCCGACCTTTCTGGCACATTCTTGGAGAATTTCAACTTGCTTTATTGCTGTGACTTCATCGCTGGACAAAAGGGCCAGGTCATCCGCGAAGGCTAAGCATGGAATTTCAAGCTTGTTTTTTCGTGTCCCGATGTTTACTGGGTTCCAGCTATTTTGTGCTTTCAGTTCGTTTTCCCATTCCCTCATCACCTTAACTAGTACGAGGTTGAAGAGGAGGGGTGATAGTCCATCTCCTTGCCGGACACCAGTTTTTATCAGGAATTCGTCTGAGATTTCTCCCATGAATTTCACTCTTGACTTCGTGTCAGTGAGGGTCTGTTTGGTCAAGTTTAGCGTTTTGCAGTCTAGTCCCTGTTCTTTCAGGATGCTGAACAGAGATTGACGATCAACTGAATCATAACCTTCTTGAAATCTACGAAGGTACAGATGATTGGAAGGTTTCTGAGGGCCCTGAATTTTAGAGCGGTTGTGAGGTTGAAGATCTGTTCAGTGCATGATCTGTGAGGGCGGAACCCAGCTTGATATTCACCAATTTTATGCTCTAGTTGTCCTTGTATTCTTTTTAACAGGCATGCAGAGAAAATTTTGTAGCCGACTTCAAGGAGGGAGATTCCCCTATAGTTGTTCACATCAATTTTGTCTCCTTTTTTGTGAAGTGGGTGAATCAAGGCACATTTCCAGTCTTCTGGGAGTTTTTCATTTTTCCAGATTTTCTGTATGATTTCTGTAAGTTCCTTGAGTGAATTTGAACCAAGATTCCTAAGGAATTCTGCAACAATCCCGTCTCTTCCTGAGGTTCTGTTGTTCTTTAGTCGTTTAATGTGGCTCTGAATTTCTTCCTGGTTTGGTGGAGGTGATTCTGGGTGAGTGAAACTGGATGCTTCTTCAAGAAATCTTTCAGTGGGTTCGGGGCAGTTAAGAAGTTCTGAGAAGTACCGTGCAAGTTCTTGGCAGTTTTCTTTATTAGTAAGCGCCAATTTTCCGTCTTGTTTCCTAAAACATAAGTTCTGTGGAATGTATCCTCGGATTTTTTCTGTGAATGTTCTGTAGAAATCCCTTGTGTTGTGGTTTCTAAAGTTTTCTTCAATTGACTCCAGTTGTTCTTTCAGGTGCTTTCTTTTCTCTTGCCTGATGGTTTTGGATACTTGTTTTCTGGTCTCATAAAATTCTCGTTGAGTTTTCTGGGATTTTCTACTGTTGTATTTCTGAAACGCGGATTTTCTTATCTCTAGGGCTTGGTTGCATGTTGAGTTCCACCAGGGGTGTTTTGCATTCCTTTTTAAGGTTACCATTTCTCGTGCCTTCTGTATGATTTTGGTGTGGAATTCTTCCCATGTTTTCGCTGGTTGATTTTCCCATGCTTCTTTTAGATCCGTAACAGGAATCTGTTTTATGTGAAATTTCTGTTGTTGGATTTTCTTGGGGTGGTATTTTCTTGGAGTAAATTTTACTTTAACTCTTGTGAGATAGTGATCAGAGTCGACGTTTGCTCCTCTTCTCACTTGTACATCATGTACCTCTTTCTGTAGCTGATACGAAATAGCTACATGATCAATCTGAAATTCTCCAATGGATTCAATGGGGGACCTCCAGGTTTTTTGTTTCTTGGGATGCTTCCTGAGGGATGTGGGCATGACTTTAAGGTTGCACTGTTGACATAGTTCAATAAGCCCTGAGCCGTTTTTGTTCGTAAATTTGTGCGCCGGGTAGAGTCCGACAGTTTTCCTGTGTTCCTTTTCTCGGCCGATTTGTGCATTGAAATCGCCTAAGAGGATTTTGACATCACTTTTTCAAGTCTGTTCCAAAATTTGTCCACGTTTTGGGGATTCTTCTTGTTGTCTATATTTGTAGGGGCGTGTGCATTTATTAATGTATATTTTTTATTGGCACACTGAATCCTCATGGTCATTAGGCGATTGCTGATGGAATTAACTTCTCGGATCGAGTTCAGTATACTTTTATGTACTACGAAGCTCATGCCAAATAAAGGGGTCCTATTTAGAATCTTTTGGTCTGTTTAGCTTTTGAATATACGGTAATTTCCATAATCCAAGGTGGCATCATCAGTAAATCGAGTTTCCTGCAGGGCAAGGATAAGAAATTTTTGCCGATCAAGTTCTGTGACTAAATTTAGTAATTTTCCTGGTTGTATCAAAGTATTGATATTGAATGTACCAATGTACGTGGGGGTTTTGTGGGATAGTTTACCAGAGAGCTCCGACTCTCTCCCATGTTTTCGTGGTTGTCCAGGCTCCCTAAAATCCGAAAGCCTGGTTGCCGTCTCACTCCGACGGGTGGATTGGATACCACCTGGGGTAATGTTGTTAGTACGCTCACGAATCATGTTTGGCTTGTAATAGGAAATCCAGCAGTGCTGGGTGCTTAGAACCATGGATTGTTAGTTCCTGGAGCTTGGTATTGCCGCCGCACCTACAAGGTGACAGACGCAGACCAGGAAGCCGGTGGATACCACTCAGACGCACCTGGATTTTAAACAGGCTTTTTATTACTATCCCAAAAGCGAGGGTGCCTCATCCGCCAGTTCCGTCGTACCAATGATCTTCATCTCCGCCTTCACTGCCGTTGAGGTCTTCACTCGTAACCCTGAGCTGGGACCCTTACCAGATGATACACACCGGGTCAGTGTGCTCTGGGACTCACATAGGCAGGGGCGCCACTCCCTGGGCAGGGCTGCCTCCGAAGAGGGTCCCTACCTGCTACCTTATTTTTATTATTATTATTATTATTATTAGTATTATTATTGCGCTTTTCCCTCATCTGTGAGGTCGCAGGTGCGAACTGTGTCGAACTTGTGTATTTGGCCGTGTTTTACGACCGGATACCCTTCCTGACGCCAACCGTACGCGAAGGGATGTAATCACTATTGCACGTTCATGTGGTGGTTGGTAGTGTGGCGTACTGTTTGAAAATGAAGAGAAAAGTGTTGGGACGAACACAAACAGCCAGTTCCCGAACGAGAAAAATTTATCGGACGTGTTTAAAATGCCTGATCCGACCGGCAATCAAACTCGGGAGCCTCTGAACCGAAGACCTCAACGCCGACAATTCAAACAAAGAGTTTTTGCATTAGTTTGTAATGTGTTGTGTTTATGGAAATGGAGATGTGTATTGAGACTAACACTACGAGCCAGCCCCCGAGCTAGAGGAATTGATGTGGTTGAAATCTCCGGCCCATCGGTAATCGAACCCAGGGTCTCCTGCACCATGATATTCCATTCGCTGGCCTACATTAATAGTAGAAAATCATAATGTTTTACACATACGATAAGGGATGTAGGAAATTGCGCTAATTACCCTAATCAGGGTACGGGGTTTTTGTAATGAATGGAACTCCGCAATAGCATATATCACAGTTATTTGAAGGACAATACTTTATTCCTGATTCTTCCACATCGCTACACTTTGATCATCTCTCCTCACCCCCTACCGTTATGGGTGGGGGCGTTAGAAATCATCCACAGTCTACCTGTCGTAAGAGAAGAATAAAAGGGGTCCCAAGGGTTCTTAACGTTAGAACGTGGGTTAGCGATCACGGGGTCCTTAGCTGAGTCCTGCATTGCTTCCACTTACTTGTGCCAGGCTCCTCACTTTCATCTATCCGATCCGACCTCCCTTGGTCAACTCTTGTTCTTTTCCGACCTTGACGGTATTTGGAGATTCGAGGCCTTAGCGAGTCTTTCATTTTCGCGTCCTTCGTGGCCCTTGTCTTTGGCCGATACCATCATTTTCAAAGTGTCGGATTCCTTCCTTTTCCCCCCTATGATTAGTGTTAATAGAGCATGCTTGTCCAGCTGTACTTCCTCTTAAAACAGTAATCAGCACCACCACTCTTGATCATCTCAAGTACTGTCTTCTGCCACTGTGACGTACAGGTATGGTCCTTATCATTCATTTCCTTCAGATCTCCATTAGTAGATGTCGATTCCGTTTTCACACCAGGAAAATGCTGGGGCTGTACCTTAATTAAGGCCACGGCCGCTTCCTTCCAACTCCCAGGCCTTTCCTATCCCATCGTCACCATAATACCTATATGTGTCGGTGCGACGTAAAACCACTAGCGAAAAAAAAGTAGATGTCGAAGAACCGGCAGCTAACGTACAGTAGACACCCTTGCAGAGCTACCGCATTGTCTCTTAATTACACAGATCACCTGTAAAATGGCTCTCTTTTACCAGAGAAAACACCCTCTACGGTTAGGAAAGCTTGTTGCCATACGAGTATGAAATGAGAGCAGCGAGTCATCGCTTGACGATAGAATATTCTTCCTTCAGAAGGATTGCTTTCCATACTCGTCCTCATTTCCAGCTAATAAATACCGCCTCCATACATCAAGCTGCTTCCCTCGGAAACTAATTTCCTAACACACTGATGTTTTATGAAGATACGAAGAGAAGCCGGGAGGTATTACAACCCAGCGTTAGATGAACGTACTTGTAGAGGATTTCAATATTAATAACGCCAATATCAGGAGAGAAAATAACCAAGATTAAGGCTTACATTCTACTGGTAGTTAGAAAAGAGAATGGCAAGAAATTGAGGGGGAAACTAGTTTCTTAACAATTCAATTTTTCAATTTCATTCCTCAATATTGTTCTTAAAGATGGGAATAATTCAAAATTTACGTATATATATACAATGACAGGATATTAACTTTTATTTAAGTTTCTTCAGAGGTCCACTTTTCCTGGAAGTGCTCGTACAATTGCATTACCCATTATACAAGTTGATAAGTTAAGGGAATTCACTGAGGAAATCAAGATCTTTTTCGTGCCAATATTTTATAGCTTAATACTTGATACACGGACTTGTTCAGTTTTATCACAATATAACAAAGTTATTTAAAAACAACTGTATTCGCTGTGTGTTGATTTCCATTTGATACTGTACATTTATCGGTAAGAAAAATAAAATAATCTATGTTAAAAATTGAAAAATGCTATAAAAATGAACTTGGACAAAATAAAAAAGTAAAGAGCAAACATCAAAATAATTGAATACGAAAACGTTCATGGGCAACAGGTTTGGAACCCGGGTCCGTAAGATGTGGTTCTTGCACCTTAGAACTGAACTGCCATAAGATAAGATGCAAGCGTTACGTTTCGTAATAACTACCTGACATGACACTATGATATTGGTGTCCTAAGCTATGTATCAGTTTAAACCACTAGAAGTGTCCTTTCATCTCCCCAAAGCGCAAATAAGTCAGTGATGTAAATCGTGTAGTACTTCCTTGTTAGTAAGATGCATATTGTTACTATTAAGTTTAATTTTTGTATATTTTAGATGATTAGTTTCCCCTGAAATTAGTATATTACTTCACAAAAAGATAGTATAGTATTTGTATTGTATTGGAAATGACCCCAGCGCTTTGTGTGGTATACATTGTCTGTTTGTTTGTTTGTTTGTTTCTCAAGAAACTGCTCGTTTTTGTGTCAAGAAATGTATCAGTCACCACTAATCTGACTTTAGGGCTATCACCCAGCTGGCAGATTCCCCATCATTTGTTTTCCTAGCCTTTTCTTAAATAGTTCCAAAGAATTTGGAAATTTATCGAACAGCCCCCTTGGCAAATTATACCAATTCCTAATTTATCTTCCTATAATCGAATATTTGCCCCAGTTTGTCCTCTTAAATTCCAGCTTTCTTCATATTGTAATCTTTCCAACTTTTACAAACATCACACAAACTTATTCGTCTTCTAACGTCATTCCACGCCATTTCTCCACTGACAGCTCGGGGTCTGCTACGTCTGAATCCCACCTCCTTAACCACTCGCCTGTTCTGAGGAGGTGAAAGTTCTTGGGAGGGCTCTGTAGTATTTATGCAGCCGAAGAGCGAAGAACTGTTTTCTCATAAAGACTCAAGGGTGATAGACATAAAGCTGGAAATTACAAGCCAGTCAGTTTGATATGCATTGCATGTAAGTTTTGGGAAAGCTTATTCAGGAAAATCTTGGGGGAAAGGAAGCGAGCTGCTCGACTAAGTGGTATGTTCCGAGCTGTCAGTGGAGAGATGGCGTGGAATGACATCAATAGACGAATAAGTTTGATGGTGTCTTTAAAAGTAGGAAAGATCACAATGAAGATAAAGTTGGAATTCAATAAGACAAATTGGAACAAATATTCGTTTATAAGAAGGGGAGTTAGGGACTGGAATAACTTACCAAGGGAGAAGTTCAATAAATTTCCAATTTCTTTGCAATCATTTAAGAAAAGGCTAGGAAAACAGCAGGTATGGAATCTGCCACCGGGGTGACGTTCCTTTCCTTATCGTTTCCCACATAGCTGATTATCTTATCAAATAATTCTGAATCAGCGTCTGCGCTACCCTTTCCAGGTCTGTACACTCCTAGGATCAAGTTGCCTATTATCTTTACAGATGAACCTTACACCTAGAATTTCATGTTTGTCATTGTTGTCATAGGTAAATTTTATTACTTCTTTAGTATTAGTCACTTCTTCTATCTGGGCATTATCCTTGCAACCAACAATGTTTACATACTGCCGACTCAATACTTCTGCCTTTTGAAGATCCTCGCATACACACTCCCCTTGTTCATAATGATTCCTGGATACAGATACAAAGATACAGATATAAGTCTCTGGTAAGACCCCAACTAAAGTATAATAATAATAGGTAATAATATTAACTTTAAAACTATTTTTAAATATCTGTAGATTCGTTGGTTGTACTTACAAAGGCAGATTATCATAAGGAATAGTACCGTAACTTCTGCAGCAACTTCTCCGGTATTTCGTATAGATATACGTTCAAACTATCGCGAAGGTAATAATTTACTACATTAAAAAAAACACGTTACGCCTGTAAACTTCCATTTAAAAAGAAGTTAAAGAGATTACACGGTAATACTTAACAGTCGTATTGTCATTGATTATTGTCGCTCCTCATATTCAAATATTGCATTGTTGGCTACAGTCGTGAACAAAGGGTGTAGTGTAGTCAAGTAAATATAAATAAAAATCAGCTGACCTTGTATTCCATTCATTTGTACTTCTGAGTAGGTAGTTAGTACCCGTAATTTATATTTCGCTCCCTCGATCTTTCAGTATTTATGAGCGGTTAGCTAATAATAATAAAGTTCATATATCCCAGTAATTGCAGTTCAAGTCTCTGGAGTAGTAGTAGTAGTTCTGATAGAAATATTTGAGAAATTATTGTAGACAACCTCGTATTTTTCAGTAGGCCTAATTAAGGACACTTTTTTTTCTTTTTTTTTTTCTCCGTCCCGTGGAGTAGGGAAAATAATAGTAATCCACCAGCTGTAATAATCACATAACCACATTTCAGTAGAATTGTAGTGAAGATAAGGTATAATATATTAGATAGTATCTTGCCAGTTACATTCGTGTTTTTCTTCGTGTACGGCAATCCTTTTGATACTTAAGCATTTAACCAAACGCAGTGTAGTGTAGATACATTGTAGTATAGATACAGTACATTTAGATAGTGCCGTATCTTGCCTGCTATATTCGTGTGTTATCTTTCGTGTGTATCTATTAGACCATAATACTAACAAAAATTTGTCTAAGCATTTAGCTTCGTTGGTAATCTTTGAGTACAGTAGTTCTTGCAAATTTCATTTCTGTTGTGCTTAGTAGTGACATACGGTACGGTACCGGTATCGTAATTAGGATACGTCTGAAAGTAGTTTAAAAATTACTGTAGTGTACTGTACAGTAGTATACGAGTAATATCCTATTAGAATTTAGTGTGCTTATTTTATTATTGTAAAATATTTGTGTATTACTGGTGTAGTAGAGGTATCCGTAGAAACTCTTACTAAAATATTGTTATAATTAGGATAGGCTTAATTTCAGTTTGGAATTGTGTACTTCTTGTGTATTACTTTCAATATTCAGTAATTAACAGCAGTTTTTATCCTGTTAGGGGTTGTAGGACAAAAAAAATAGAGCACGACTAAGTAGTATTGTAGTGTAGTCGTATATTAATTACCTTATTGTTGTGTACTATCCCAGACAATATATCCCTCCGTTCATTTATTTTTTTTGTAAATAATTTATTTTATTTTTTAATTTAATTTTTTTCCCCCGTAAAGAATGGCTAAGGAGCGCGAGTGTACTTATTCTGGGTGTGGTGAGGCATTGAAGGGTATGAGGGAGGAGTTGGAAAGTTTGAGGGAGATAATTAGGATTCTCACTGAAGACAGGAAGGAAGATAGGACTCCCTCAAACAATGTACAGGTTACAGTAGGTGTACAAGAGGGAGGGGAAGGAAAGGGAGGAGTTGTAGAAGACAGGTGGTCTAATGTTCTAAGGGGAAGGAGACTGCAGGCTAAGGGCTCTATTCAGGATCAGAATTCAGGACAGGTGTCTGTGCGAAATCGGTACGAGTCACTCCAGGTAGAACAACAGAGGGAAGATGAGGGACAGGGAACTGTTGCTGAGATGCGTGGAAGTAGGAGGAAGGGAAAAGGTAGGAAAGGGAAATGTAGAGTAGAGGATAGGAAAAGACAGGTGGAACAGGGTCATGGGAAGGAGAAAAAGGAGGAGGGAGTAGCTTCTGCAGCCATCAGGAAAGATAGGGCTGACCAGGAGGGGAGGGGATCAAATGAGGTGGGTACGGTTGAGGCTCTGGTCATGGGGGATTCCATCGTTAGACATGTGGGGAAAGTGTGTGGAGGAAAGGGAACCAGGGTAGAATGTTATCCAGGAATTAGGTTGAGGCAGATGTTGAGGAAAGTAGAAGAGAGGGGGGAGGGGAAGGAGAAGGTGGTAGTGTTTTACGTTGGTACCAACAACGTAAGACAAGCTGATATAAGTACCAACATAGTTGGAGATGTGTGGGATCTGGTAAATGCAGCACGGGTGAAGTTTAAGAAAGCGGAGATTGTTATCAGTGGAATACTGTGTAGGAGGGATACTGACTGGAGGGTGATTGGGGATTTAAATGAGACTATGGAGTGGGTATGTGGGAAACTGGGAGTGAAATTTCTAGATCCTAATTGGTGGGTAGGAGATAGGGATCTGCGCTCGGATGGCCTTCATTTAAACCGCAGTGGTACGTATAAGTTAGGAAATTTGTTTGGAAGGGTAATAGGGAGGTACATTCAGGGAAACGGGATGGCCTAGGGAGCGGTGATAAGGGAACAGGGAACTGGAAATCAAGTAGGGATGACATAAAATTGTTAGTGTTGAACTGTAGAAGTATTGTAAAGAAAGGAATAGAATTAAGTAATTTAATAGATATATATTTACCAGATATTGTAATAGGAGTTGAATCATGGCTGAGAAATGATATAATGGATGCAGAAATTTTCTCACGGCACTGGAGTGTGTATCGTAGAGATGGGATAGGAATGGTGGGAGGGGGAGTGTTCATTCTGGTGAAAGAAGAATTTGTAAGCTTCGAAAAAGTTAAAGATGAGACACATGAAATTCTAGGTGTAAGGCTCATTTCTAAAGATAATAGGCAACTTGATATATTTGGAGTGTACAGATCGGGAAAGGGTAGCACTGATGCGGATTCGGAATTATTTGATAGGATAGTCAGCTATGTGGGAAACGACATGGAAAGAAATGTGATTGTAGCGGGAGATCTGAATTTGCCAGATGTAAATTGGGAAGGAAATGCGAACAACAGGAAGCATGACCAACAAATGGCAAATAAGTTAATATGGGAAGGACAGCTGATTCAGAAAGTGATGGAACCAACCAGAGGGAAAAATATCCTGGATGTCGTGCTGATAAAACCAGATGAGCTCTATAGGGAAACTGAAGTAATAGATGGTATTAGTGATCATGAAGCTGTTTTTGTGGTAGTTAAAAATAAATGTGATAGAAAGGAAGGTCTTAAAAGTAGGACTGTTAGGCAGTACCATATGGCTGATAAAGCAGGTATGAGGCAGTTTCTAAAAAGTAACTATGATCGGTGGAAAACGGTAAATAAAAATGTAAACAGACTCTGGGTTGGGTTTAAAGAAATTGTTGAGGAATGCGAAAACAGGTTTTTACCATTAAGGGTGGTAAGGAATGGTAAAGACCCACCTTATTATAATAGAGAAATAAAGAGACTAAGAAGGAGGTGCAGACTGGAAAGAAATAGAGTTAGAAATGGCTGTGGAAGTAAGGAGAAATTGAAGGAACTGACTAGAAAATTGAATCTAGCAAAGAAGGCAGCTAAGGATAATATGATGGCAAGCATAATTGGCAGTCATACAAATTTTAGTGAAAAATTGAAGGGTATGTATAGGTATTTTAAGGCAGAAACAGGTTCCAAGAAGGACATTC